>NC_071401.1:182709280-182741118 GCF_017976375.1 Cuculus canorus
TGCTGGCTAGCTGCACCAAAGCCTCAGAGCCAACAACTAAGTACCTAAAGCCAGACTGTTGCTGTGGCTGCACCATCACACTCACAAAAGGCGCACAAGGCAACTGTGCGCGCAGCATCAAGATACAACACACTCTTTCCGCACTATCTTTCCTAACCGCAACGCTTCTCTCTCCTTAAGTTACCACCGCTCTCTGCCGAGACCCTCCGCAACGCACGGGAGCGCGCTCCGGCTCGGAGACTCGGCTGGAGAGGGCTGGCCGGGAGCTGCCAGCGCCCCTGCACGCCTGAGCTCCCGGGGAGGGACGCGGCGCTCCGGGAACGACCCCGGGGCAGCGCGGCAGCCTCTTACCGCTCTGCCTTGTCGCGAGCATCGATGCTGGACTTCTTCAACGCCTTCGCCACCTGCGCCAGGTCCCCGGCGGCGGCCGCGCGGTGCAGCTTGCCGAGATCCTTCTGCCGGAGCTCGTAGGCACCGCCGGGGCTGCTGCAGGGCGGCGGCGGGTCCTTCTTCTTCCCGAATCCGAAAATCCTCTTCATCCTGCGCCGTTGGGGTTGCGACCCTGGGGCTTGCGAGCCCAGGAGATGCGACCGCGGGGGATGCGACGGTGTTGCGGGAGCAACGCGCGAACGCGACTGACTACGTCGTGGGGGCAACGAGGGGATGCGACTACGTCGTGGGGGCAACGGTGGGGGGGGGGAAGACCGGGGGGATGCGACAACGTGGGGGGACGCGACGGCTTGGAGGGGGAGAGGGAGGGATGCGAAAGCGGGGAGAGCGGATGCGAAGGCGGAAGAATTGGGCAGCGGGGGCTGCGCGGCGCTGCTGGCAGGGAGGGGAGCGGAGGCCCCGCCGTGCAGCTGCTGCCCGCAGCCATGGGAGACGGCCGGGTCGGCGGGGGCAGAGGCTGAGTGTCCCGGCGGCTCCCCAGGGTCAGCGCGCCCCGCGCAGGCGCGGCGGGACGGGGCGGGCTCGGTTTTCCCCCGCCCCGCCGCGCCGGAGGCTCCGTGCACGCGTGGCCGAGGGAGGGAGCGGGGAGTTGGACCGGCGCGGGGGGGGCAGCTCCGGGGCTGTCCCGGGGTCCTCACACCGACAACGCCGGCACACAACGCTCTCGCTTTGGGTTTTAGAAAGCCTCGGCGAGGTGAGGGAGTGATCTCCATCAGTCGTGTACAGCGAGACGAGAGCTGTTACAGAATGTGTCTCCCGCTTACATGCACATGTGTAAATTTCCCTGGAAATCTTATGCATATTCCATTACTTTCCAAGGTCTAATTTTCATGTTATTTATGAGCTTCGCTACAGCCAAAAGTCTCGCTAATCAGAGCTGGCTCCAGCTCTGCCTGACCTTGCCTTTGAGATAGGAAAACTCTGAACAGAGGTGATTATAGAAGAGGAGACATCTCTTCAGCACGGATCATCCCGCACGCAAAGCATTATCATCTTCAAAGAATAAACAATATCTGGAAAAACGCTGTATTAAAGAAAACATGCTATCAGAGGGACATTCTGTCTAACTTTAAAAAAACCCACAGTTACTTAGATGAAACTTGATTTTAGCTTAAATAAAAAATATTCCACTTTTTGGAATAGTAATTTCTTGTATCGAGCCGTTTATCGGGTGTATCTGTCGCTTTTTCCCCACCAGGCACAAGGCTGCGTGTCCCAGGCAGAGAACAAGGCTGGATGGGGCTCAGCTGGATGGGAATGAGGGGTGGCAGGTTCTGTCTGCGGGTTTCCCATCTTTAGGAACTGCTTCTTGTGTATGAATTTGTTTTAATTAGGTTTTGTTTGCCATCTCTCTCTTTTTCACAGAGGAACATACTTTACTGTGATGAGCAGTGTATTATTGTGGGGCCAAGTAGATCATAATGGTATTTATGTGGTTTAGTTACATTTTAGTTGATAGCGTACCAAAACAAAACTTCTATCTTCATTTAAGTAAACTACTTACAAATAATAAGAAAGTGAGAAACATCTGCTAAGAGCTGGACTGAAATACATTCAGGATTTATTTCAATTTCCAAAGAAACAGAGTAGCATTCCCACTAATATGGCTATTAAATTTTTTTTAATCTTGCCTGTGAGGTACGCTTGTTACTAAAAATGTTTTTTATTATGTTTAAATGGAATTAACAATTAAATGGTATTTCAGCTTTCAGTTCGTGACCATTGCCTCTCAGCCAGACACTGGATGCCAAAAGGCTGATGCTCTTCTTTACTGCCCCTGACCCTCCAACTGATAAGATTCCTGCCAAGCCTTACCAAATGAAATTCAGAACTTAAAGCTCTTTACTACCTTGAGGCCTCTCCTATTCTCATACCAAGAAGCAATAGAAGAATGGTTTCATTATCTCTGTCTCACTCGTTTTCCTTCCCAGTCTATTGATTGTCCAGAAAAATGTTGAACGTTCAGAATCCAATCACACCTTTACACACCGGTTCAATGTAAAGTGTATCAGTGATTCCAGTGATGTTAGTGAATTTCTATGAGCTACAATCACAGAATGATCGAATAGTTTGGGTTAGAAGGGACCTTAAAGATCATCTAGTTCCAATCCCTCTGTGGTAGGCAAGGGGACATCCCACTAGATCAGGCTGCCCTAATGTTTTGTTGGGTCAGAGATATCATTGGGTATGGTTGCATTTGGCGCATCTACACATCTGATATAACACATAGGTTATCCTGAGTCTACAGTGCTCATATCATAGCTCTGCCCAAAGGTGTTCATAAGTATGGAGAATTTGTGAGAAACATTCTGCCGGAGAGGTATGAGGACCTATTTCATTCCAGCAGTAGACCACTATAGCAAATAACAGAGTAGGCAGAAAGTTAATAATGTATTTATTATCCACTTTGGCTGCTGAAATGCATAATGTTTGTGCATAGAATTTGTGCCAGCTGTTTTTCAGTTGTTGTAAACTTGGGTTTGGAACAGGCTTAGACATCATTTTCAATTGGTATGGAGGGAAAGGAACATGATTCTTTCCAGAAAGTGCCCTGAAAGCTTCAGCTGGTAAATGTTTTTTTTCTGTGACCCTCCCAGACTGATCACTAGCTTTCTTTTTAAAATTCAGGCTAACCTAAATTTCTCGAAAGGCTTTCGGGAATAATTTTTCACACTTGATGTTTAAAATTAAACCCATATCAGACAAAAAAAAACCCAATGCCAAATCAAAATACAAATATAAGCAGTTTGCTCATGTACTGCGTAGTCTTTGATCAGACTGCTAAGCAGCCAGATTTCATCGGCTTATATGTCGTCACAGAGCTTATTTACGGCTGCTTCTTATGTCACTGGCCTTCATTGGGAGTTTACAGTACTGTTGGTCCTCAGCAGAGCTGTCATTCTCAATTACTTGAATAACAGGTGCAATTTATTGATTGAATAAATAGTATCTTCCAAAGGCCATTTTAGTTTTACAGCCCAGGCATTCACCGTGAGAGGAGGTGGAACGTTATTTCAGTTTGGTTTTGCCAAGCGTGCTTTGGTGTATGTCTTGTGGCTTGTCAAAATTTTAATGCCTGTCTTCATGCATTTGAGGAGATGAGGACTAGGTAGGTGGACTTCACAGCTGTCTGCTTCCTAGCTAGACCTAGAATGTTGGTTCTTCTCTGCTTCCAGGTCTCAAGCAGTGCTGTAGGAAACAGAAGTCCAAAAACTATAAAAATGGGGCTGCATGTCAGATTGTGGCAAGCTGAATGAATCAAATTGCAGATCACTGCAGCTGTTAACAAAAAAAATGATAGAACAGCTCCACCTAAATGACTCTCCAGGGTTATAACAGAGCTGGTGTCGCTTAGTGAACAACCAGTGTCCACTGGAGTCCACTCACTCTCTGAGGTTGGGGTGTAATTTTTGGCAGTTAGTTTGAGATATTGCTGCTCCTAGCTGCTTGTTCCTTCCCTCATGCTGCCTTCTGCACTGGCCAGGCAAAAAGCGTGCTGAAAAACTGATCTGGCTGAGAGATAGTTATTTCTTTCTATTGGAGCATTTCCACAATCCTGGTTCTGCAGGTAGCAGCACAGGCACCTGTACTGGTCCACCGAAAAGAATGCATAAACTGATAGTGGCAAAGGTATTAGCATGAGACAGATACTTTGGCACTGCCACACAGAGGCTGCTCACTGACCAGTACTTCTGGGGCACTATCTTGCAGCTCAGAAAGTGCACAGATGAGATGAAGAAGAAATGATTGGGGAGGTGGAGAAGTTCCAAGAAGCTGTTTCCTCATGACCTGGAGCAGGAAGTCAAGATTTCCTTGGCTAAATCTATGGCAATTCTTCACTGATGGCATCATGCCTCACAATAGGAATTTGTGTCCCAGAAGGTTGTTTTCATCTTTGTGCCTTTGTGCCTGCAGATGTTGAATACATTCCACAGTTCTGTTTGGTACATGCAGTCAAACAAAGACTAACATTAAAGCTAAGACTAGGCCAGACTAAGGCAAAAGGCTCATTACGTTGGGCAAGAAGTCTACCAATATAAAATCAGGACTGCAACTTGAAAGTTTAGGATCATTGGAGATATTTCACCTGTTTTGTTTTGGCTGTAAGACCAAAAGGTTGCTAAGAGTAGGATTTTCTACAAATATGTCTGGCCAATATTAGAGTAGTACATTAGATGCAGCTCTGCTGTTAGAAGGAGTGCTGTGTGTGAGCAAGTCTCGTGTGCGTGTTGCAGTATGCTGTGAAGATCCCTGCACCAGGGCTGTACATTCCCCGTCTTCCAGGCTTCAAGAGTTTCCCCTGACTGCTGTGGCCTCTCCAAAAACATCAACAGCGTCCTCACAGTGACACTGGAGATGGGCTTTCAAGTGAAGGGATTGACCGGAGCTCTCTTCACTCCCTCACTCCCCACCCCACTGTAACAGCTTATCGCTTCTGTTATGCCAGATGCCAACGCTGAATTTCTGTGCTGCTGCTCCGACAGCCAAGAACTTTCCTGTCTCACTGACAACCAGCAGCACAGAGTAGGTTAGGAACAAACTTCAAAACAGATCTTGTCCGAGTTTGTCACAACGACAGCACGAAGTGAAGGCCAAGGTGTTCTGCGCCTGCTTTCTCTATGGAGGGGCGCTAGAAAGTTACTAAAAGCTGAACTTCTCTGACTGCTGTGGTGCAGGCCAGAGACATTCCCTTTTTGAATGCAAATTGGTCAGATTCCCACAGGATCAGAACCTCCCAATGATTACCAGATTTTCAAGCATCTTGACAGCTTCCTGCAAGAACAGGTTTTCCACAACCAAGCAGCAGCTCAAAATACCTGCAAAGCATTCATCAGTTCCAGGACTCCAGAATTCCATGCTACTGGAAGAGAGAAACTTGTTTCATGTCAGCAAGAACGTCTGTGTTTTAAAGGTTCTGATTTTCATTAATCTTTTTTTTTTTTTCCTAAGCTGAGATATACTGCTTTAAAGGTGATGGTTAAAACCAGCAATTATTTATGCACCAACCTTTTCTATTACACAGGATATTAAATACTAAATTGAAACAAAATACTTGGAGTTAACTGCAGGGTCTTAGCGGCATAAAACTGTCTCCTTCCACCATCACTGTGGTAAGTTGTGTTTGGTGCCAGTGCTTTCCCAGATGATCCTCACAGTGCTGCCTGTCCCCAGGCCTAGGGTGGATGAGGTGATTTTGGGTTAGTTAAGTCTCTGTCCACATCATGTGGACAAGAGCATGTGGACAAGAGCAACAAAGCTGGTGAAGGGACTGGAGAACAAGCCTTAGGAGGAGTGGCGGAGGGAACTGGGGTTGTTTAGCCTGGAGAAGAGGAGGCTGAGGGGAGACCTTGTTGCTCTCTACAACTACCTGAAAGGAGGTTGTGGAGAGGAGGGAGCTGGCCTCTTCTCCCAAGTGACAGGGGACAGGACAAGGGGGAATAGCATCAGGCTCTGCCAGGGGAGGTTCAGGCTGGATATCAGGAAAACATTTTTCACGTAAAGGGTTATGGGGCACTGACAGAGGCTGCCTAAGGAGGTGGTGGAGCCACCATCCCTGGAGTTGTTTAAAAGATGGGAAGACGAGGTGCTCAGGGACATGGTTTAGTGGCAGATAGGAATGGTTGTACTGGATGATCTAAGAGGTCTTTTCCAACCTAGTGATTCTATGATTCTATGTGGTGTCTCCCATAATTGTACTGCAATACAGTAAGGAGTCTTGTGGAGTAAATCTTTCTGCATGGCTGAGGATTTCCCCCTGCCCCATTCTTTGCACTCTTCCCAGAGGTTCACAGTTTCTTGCCACCAGACTTCTGAGCTCTGTTGACCCCGACTTCAAAGTTTCCCTATGCGTCCTGTGTGGGCTCCAGATACAGCCTTTTTTTGTTTTGTTTTGTTCTGTTTTGGCAGCTAGCTTTACCACACAACTTGACGCAGAGAGATTGGGATAATTAGGCAGCTTTGGGACCCAATGCAGCTTTTCCAAAGGCACAGTGCATGCTTGCACAGGGCTTTTGTGCTGCCTTGTTGCCTTCCTGGAGGTGCTGCCCGAGGAAGGAACGTGCTCCACTGAGTGAAGAGATAGTACCTGCCCGCTCAGAAACGTGTTGCTGGTTTTTCCGTGCGCTTTTTGCCATCTAGCGGCAGCGATCTACTGGTGTACTGTTTGCGTATGATACTGCACTTTCTAGGAGTGGTACAAAGTCTTGTGCTGTAGGACTCCTCCATCAAGCAGCAAGGTGCAACTAACCATCCATACTACTGTGACAAAGGGCGAGGAGACTAGCTTTTTCTGGAAGAGTCAGACTGGGGGAAGTATTCACTACCAAGTGAAAACATAGGAATGCTCAAAGTTAGTGCTTTTCTGAAGCTTCATGGAGTTTTGAGCTATTTAGGCAAACACTCGTTATGTCGATGCCTTGTGACTGATTTGGGGATTTATCTTGAAAGGTAACCTTGTGGGGCCTCTAAAATGAAAAAGCATATTTTGATGGGAATGTTTGTTCCATCAGTGCCCCCCAGCACAACGAGGTGTGCTGTATCTCTGAAATGCAGCAGTTGTGCTGGGGATGCAGGTAGTTAAACCAGCTCCAGGACACTGATGCCAAATATCTTTAGAGGAATTTCCCCCACTGAGCTACAGTCCTGCAGATCTGTAGGGACTGCATGTGGCCACCGTCCTGAGCTTCCACTCATTTTTCAAGCTGACTATGACTTGGAAATGAGTTTGTCTTTATTGATGGTTTGTTCTAGCTCCTGATAGGACGCTATGAAAAGTGTCTTTTCATGTCCAGAAATTAAAGCCCTGCTGTTGTTAACCCCCTATCTTAAAGATGCTACGATCCCACCAGTTTGCAAGTGTGATAGAAATAATATCCATCCATATTACTGCTGAGGTGCTGAGTCCTAAAGCAACCTTCATGCAAGCTTCAGCATGGGTGGTACTGTTGTCCAAATAGTCGAATTCGTTACCTGGCATGCAAATAGCCAATCTCACACGCCAAGTTGAGACACTTATTTTATTACAGTTGTGCAAGTCTGGGTCCTTAGTGACTTTCCACAAATCAACCATACCTGACAGGAGCCTCTGCTCTCAATTTATTACAGAAGTTACAGGTTGTTGCACCGTACAAATTCCTTACAATGCATGCTCAGTGAGTAGCAGCCTGCTTCCGGAGGCAGATTTCTTATGTTTCTCTGCCAAACTGGCAATCTTGATGACAAGGCCTCAATTAATATGTCCTTCTTTGGCCCAAATGTCCAAGATGTTCCTTACATTAGATTATAAGTGCTTTAATCTTTTACTTAGTACAAGTTCTACTACTCTACTTAATATAAACAGATTTTAGTCCTTCAGTGATTACTATCAAGGTGTTCAGAGCAGTGCACACTCCTCTGCAACAGAATGTGCCAAATGGCCATAGCAGATATGTCCCAGGTGCTTTGGGACAGATGTTGCGTGCAGGAGTAGGCATGGCATAAAATATAGCTATTCATAGAGTATTTCAGGCACTTTCTGAAGTGTTTTGGAAACAGCTTTCAGGAGGATGTGCTCTATCACCTTCCCAGCCAACGAGATAAGGCTGACTAGCATGTAACACATGTGGCAGCACAGAGCACGTCAGGAACAAACTAACTGTCCAAGTTTATCACGATGGCAACATAAAGTGAAGGTAAAGATGTTCTGCACCTGCTGTCTCTGTGAAAGGATGCCAGGAAGAACCAAAAGCTGAACTTCTCAACTAAGAGCCTGGGAAATGATTATTAACAATATCTGAACTCTAGTCCATCATCGATTTGAAGTGCTATTGTGCTTCAAGCCTCCTCCGTGGAAATGCATGCTGGTCATTGGCCTGGCTTTCAGGACAAGCTGGAGCTGTGAACAGAGCTGAAGTGAGCAGAGGAGAACTCTGGAGAGTTGTATGGGCAGGGAAGGGTGTGGAAAGCAAAGTCAAGAAGAACAATAGAGACATGTACTGGAATACAAAATTTATTAAATATTTATTAAGTTGAAAAGGAATATCTGGAATTAAATACAGTGTATTAGCTTCACAAAAATGTATTCATATAAAAACAAACAGTGTCACAGCAGCATTCATTGCTACCCACACTGCCTGTTAACTCAAGTCCTTGAATTGGTAGGTAAGACCCCCAGATTTTTACAGTCTAGAACCATTCTTATTTTTCCAGAACTGTGACTTTATTCTATAATTTTCTGATAACTAGTGACTTTTGTAGACATGATATGACAAGTGCGGATCTTCATTAACAACAGGTAACTCCCTGAAATATGTAAATCTGCTTGTTTTATCAACACAAATGTCCCACCACACCGGCTACCACCTGAGCTTACAGCCACCATAAAATCAGCTGCCAACAGCAACAAAAGGATGGACTATCCTATCCCACATATTCTGGAAAGTACTGAGGAGACAAAGTTGATATACCAACATTCCTTTTTTCCCCTGATATGAACTGTTTCAGGTGCACCACAGGTGTTTATGTAGGAACTGTGAGTGTCAAACTGAAACGCAGAAAGTTCTGTCTGAACATCAGGAAACACATTTTATCTGGGAAGGTGACTTAGCCCTAGCACAGGTTGCCCATGGAGGCTCTGGAGTCTCTATCCTTGCAGATGTGGTCCTCCTTGAGCACAGGGGCTGGATCAGAAGACTTCCACAGGTCTGTTCCAATCTTGCCTGTTCTGTGGTTCCATGATACAAACCAAAGACACCAAAAAGACCAAACAACTTTCTTGGCACTACTATACATTCACAGTAATTTTAAATCTAAGGTGCATAAAGTGACAGCAATGTAAAGTGCCCTATTCTCCAGCTTGAACACTGGCAAAACTTTCACTTTATCACCAGAAATATTTACTGCACCGGGACTGAAGCAGCCGGCTCAAAGCGCACCAAATAATGTCCTAAGAATTAAAGTAATGCTGGAAACATTAAAAACAGAGTGAAAAGATTAAGCAGAACAGAGCTTGTGATAAAATAGAGAACATGAGTGGAGTAAAATAACGCAGCTGCCTTCATAAGAAACATTTTGACAGGTCTGTCAAGCTCAAGAATGACGATTAGTCAATCTGCTAGTTCGAAAAAATAGTTCTGTATTTTATTGTGAGTGGAAAATACAACTATGCATCAATAAACCAACAGGTAAGTGCAATGTGTTCTACATCCATTTAACAGACTGCAATAAACACGTTTTCATGCTGGAACCGTAGAATGGGAAACCATAGATGCACTGTGTAAACAAAATGATTGCCAGAGCCTTTCCCTAGCCTTTTGTTCAAAGCAGGTAGTTTTTGGTTAAAACATCCTGGTATTCCTGACCTGCCCTGCTAACCGGATCCTGGTCACCAACGGAATTTGTTGAAGATCCACTAGAAGGTACCACGGTTGAAATTCTTGCAGATTCAGTTTCAAGTCCAGTAGTGGCTACAACCCAGAAAGAAATTCGAAAACATCCAAGGGAACATAACAATGAAAAGGTGAGGCACAAAGGAAGAAACATTTTTTTCCTGCATATTCTTGTCAGTGAACAGTACTTCCAAAGCTAGAGAAACTCCAGATGGTACACCGAACATCTTCAGGGAATTCACAAATGACTCCTGCTTACACCAGTGCTAAATTTAGCCCCCTGTGGACCTCTTCAGCTTTGAATGTCTGTTTTCCTTAAACGTTCAAGCTAGTGGTTTACTGGAACACTACTCCTAAAAAACAACTCTGCATTTGCTGTGACAAATTTTAGAAGAATCTGCCTGTGAAAATGCAAACACCTTTGCACTGCAATCTGGTCAGGACAAGTCTGCCAGTCTGGCACCTTTTCTGAGGGGCAGTCTTTGTAACTCGCCCCGGAAAAAAAACTCAGTCCTCCATAACGATAGCAAACCCACTTTTGCCATCTTTCTGCAGCTGTCAAACACATTCCATGACTCCTAGTGGATGCACAATTATATTCAAAATGCACACGGATGCAATGTAATGGATTTATGTCCATTCAGACATACGGAGAGAGCCATGAGGCTGCAGCTCAACACTCTCTATAAAGCCATATAGGAACAGAAGGAAATGCTCTTGGGCTACCTGCTTTGAAATAGCAGGTAAAGTTGTGACTCTGGAGGAACAACTATGAAATAAGGGAAATTCCTCCTTTGACACCTGGCCTTATTATAGAGCATATTTTATGCTATGTATTACACGCATTCAACTCATATTTGCCTAAACACTACTGAATGACCTTTTCCTAAAGAAAGGGTATCTTTCATTACTGTTTATATTCTTGCTTGTTCAAAACAGACTGCAACAAATAAACTACAAATAAAAGCAATCAGTAAGAGACAGCAAAAATCAAGAGAATGCGTATAGTTTATAGTATAGCAATCGATGTATACGGAAGATGTGATGGCTGAAGTCGATAACAATCTTATCTCAGGGCTTCTTTTATGTTTGACGTTTGTGCTTGAGGATTAACTAGTGAAAGTGACTTCAACTTAGGCCAGGTTATTTATGCATGGAAACGGATGAATTTTCTTTGCGCTTTTGTTTTTTCAGGCAACTGCATAGCATTCTACACAGTATTTTGTTAAGCAGGGCGTTTTCACATTCAAGCCTAAATTGGAAAGCTAACAGAAAAAAAAATATCTATGCTTAGCGCAGGAACTTGACAGCTTTCAAGCCATTTATTATCTAAGATAACAACATATTACCCTGTTCAAGTTCTTTAGTGATTTTTTCATCCAGTTCCTGCCGTACCTAGAATTATACAGAAAACATACAGTTAATATTTTAACAACTACATTTTTGTAATATTAAACTTCTAAAACATTCTTAAAACTCACACATAACATGATAAAAACCTAAAAATATGATCCCAAATAGAGAAATCTTGGTTTGGGGGTTGATTTTTTTAATGAAGGCTGTAGCATTCTCATTGCTGAGCCACATTAACCGTAGCACAAAGCAATCTGTAACTCACCAGCTGGATTATAACTGGGCCTTTAAAAAATATACAGGAAGAAAGCACAGTGGAGTTATTACAGTGAAGGTATGGCTAGTGTCTGTCATCAAATACACTAGAAGGATGTCAGCTAAATGCTGAAATAAAAACAAATGCCATCCATAGGGTAAAGTTCAGTCGAGGCTGAGCCCTATGGCTTTGGAAGAGACGAGGTGCAAGGGCAGCTGCTGCAGAATTGACATATACCACTGTATAGAAAAAAAAACCACGCACCAATATTCTTTTCTCCATCTCAAGATGGAAAACTGGAAGTGTTCTGGCAGATGAAGTGCAACTCCACAGTAAAGCAGTGGAGTGTAGAGGCTGCAGACAAGTCAGAAGCGGTGCAAGTGCTAGAAAGGTCTCACCAGGGGCAGAGCATGTTCTAGGGGGATAGGCTGAGGACACTTGTCCTGGCATACAGCAGAGACATAACTAAACTCACTCCACACATTGTCTGTGGTAATTTGTGTGGTGCAGGGATAGTATCATAGTATAGTTAGGCTTGGAAGGGACCTTAAAGATCATCTTGTTCCAGCCCCCCTGCCATGGGCAGGGACGCCTCCCTCTAGATCAGGTTGCCCAAGGTCCCATCCAACCTGGCCTTGAACACCTCCAGCGATGGGGTATCCACAGCTTCCCTGGGCAGCCTGTTCCAGTGTCTCACCACTCTCATGGTGAAGAAATTCTTCCTAATGTCTAGTCTAAATCTGGCCCTCTCCAGTTTATACCCGTTGCAAAAATTAAAAGAAACTTGTGATGACAAGGTTTGTAGCCAGTATTTAATCTTGAGTGGTATTTTATACTGGTGATGATTTTTTTCTATTTATGCTGTTAGGTTTAATCAAAACTCACTGATGCATTCACAGTTTGCTAATACTGCAAATAAATTGAACCGCAAATATTAGTTTGTTGAATGATTGCCATGGAGTACTTTGATGCTTTATGTATTTGCAATGTTACGGGTTCTGTAGAAGTTACGCTGTCATCTTACAGATGGGCAACCTACTGCAAGACACAAATCTGCACAGAGTGCTTTGACTAAAAAAAAGAAGTCCAAGATGACTATCTGAGGCATGCTGCAATTTCAACTCCTTAACTCCCTGTCATTATGAGCTTTAGCGGTAGGAGCATTTGTAATCTCCAGCCAAGAAAGCACTCCTCAGCTCGAATTCTGTAGAAAGGAACCAGGTTACTGGAAAAAAATGAGGCATACGTAAAGCAGAGCAGTAAAGTGAAGGAAAAGGTTTAGAGTCAGAGAAACTCTTCTGTCTTTAACGAATCCAGTGAACAGGCAGCATACTAAGCATCACAACCTGAAACACACTCTGAAATAGACTGTCCTCTCTGACTTCTTTGCTCACGCTCCAACTGGTTTCTTGAATGGCGCAACACCCCTACAGAAAGGACAGCACAGACTGTATATCTGGTAATTTTGCATTTGGAAACGGATCAAGATTCACCATCTATTATTGTATGCAGAGACATATGTGCAGTTTATCCCCTTGCTACTTCTGGACTTAAAGCTTTGTTTTATAATTTAGTCCTCTTTTTTTAGCTGCACAGGTCAGGAATCATGTACTTTCAGTTCCTCGAAGACACAGTATGGCTTCAAACACTGCCAGTGACACACTGCACACAGTTAAGGAAACTTAAGCCAGCAGTCCTATGTGGAAGTGCAATATCCACTTCAATACACGTCCTTTAGCTACTACTGCACCTTCCAGAACCCTGTTTCATTTTTTCTAGAGGATTCTGAAAGTGAAGATCAGGTTTTAAGACTTTCCTGAATACACTGCCCACTGAGTGACTTGAGGCTACAGACAATGACATTACAAATATTATCAGGTGTTCTCTAACTGGTCATTACAGGAAGAAATATCACTAAAGGATGTGCAGCTGGATTTAGTAACAGGGAGGTTCACAACAGCAATTCTGACTCCCAGAGACCATCCTTTTGCTTTAACTGAGGGAAAACAGACATGCTGAGATTTCCAACTTTTTGTTAAGAGAACCTGGTAGAAGTGGTGAGAAATTGGTACGTTCTCTGAGGATTTCGCAATAGTTTTACTTGCCTTCATTCAAGGAAGAGAACTTTAGAATTGAATACTATATTAGAAATAAAAGGGAAACCTCGGAAGGCAAACTCTGTATAGTAAGAGCAAATTATCCTCTGCTCCTCAGCTGATAACAAAGAGTCTCTGTAGGGTTATGGTTAACTCTTTTCTTTTAAATTAGGGCTGGGTTTGTCCTAGACGTGGCATGGTTTCCTTCTTTTCCTTTTCTTCTTTTAACATCTTGCTCCCATTTCTGCCCTTTCTTTTCCTCACTTGTTCCCTGCTCCCTATCCTTCTCATTCTCTTGCCCTGGCCTTTTCCTTGTTTCACTTTTGCAGTGGGTCCCTGAATTTTGCCTTCGTTCTACTGCTGGCATGCAGAATAACCCCATACAACTACATCTTGCATGCAGATGGTACAGTACTAATTGCCTCCTAAGTTCTTTCTGTAACGTATGTCCAACCCTCTGACCTGAAAAACACATCCACCTTGATAAAGAAAAGTTATCCCTAACTGTCATGCCACACATTACCTATACTGCTTTGTCTGTTTTTGTTTTGTTGGTTTTTTTCCCACTTCTTAAACCAGGAGCAGTATGTAGGCACATTGCTTAAACAGGTTCTTTCTGGTGTGGGAGGGACTGCTGAACTGAGTTGGACTTAAAAGTGAATAAATGTGCAAAGTATTAATTCAACAACAGAATACTAAAGGGATAGAATAGTGACCAAATAAATAGAGAAGCTTGTCCATGCCTCAGTCCTATGCTATATGGGAAACTTGATGAACAACTAGTGACATCTGGTTTCCAAATCTCATAATCTCACCATTCTGTAAGGGATGTGCTATCACACAGCCTGCTAATCACAGGGCATACTTTGACCAGAGGTATTGCACAGGTTGCAATATTGCTGCAAAATTAAAAAGCTGTGGAGACTTTGAGGAACAGTTAATTTTACCTTTTCATGTAATAACACATAGGAGGAACTACTTCCAACTCATAGTATATGTCCTGCGCTGAACTATAAAGTGAAAAGTTACACGATCCCATTCATGTTACCCTATTTTTGAAGCATCCTTTTGTTGGTATTAATGCAATACAGCAAGTTCCAGTGAATAAACTGCTAGAATGAAGATCGGTGAAGAAGGAAAAGGTGTCTCAAGGAAAGATGTCTGATGATTCTGCACTCATGGTGAAGCTAGCCGTTTTAAATAGCTCATACACACTATATATTAAAATCTAATGAAAAGCTTAGCTGTGAACTTCTATGCCACAGTATTCTTTATCACAGTTTCTCTTAAAGAAGGCAGTTATGCAGTTAATTAGATTTCAGTATTTTTTTGGTCTTTGAGCACTCTTGGGAACTTGTACACCCTTCATGACCAAAACTCTTCACCTCTACCAAAAATAGTTGTGTACAGTTCTGATGATTAGTAGTAGTTTTGGCATATTTGACCATATGGTTTGGAACTATAAATATATTCTAACTTTAGGCTAAAAAGCATAACCTTGCTTATAGAAGATACTCTTTAGCAGTAGCTGAGAACAGTATTTCAAAATGCTTACCTTAGCCACAAAGGCTTCAACCTTGCTTTTTGGTGATAATGCGTTCCCAATCGAGTTTAGGAAGCTTCCTCCTAGATTCAGGCTTCTGTTCAGTCCCAAACTGTTGCCAAGATGTCCAAGTTCAGTTGAATGCAGAACCGGACTTGCAGCCAGACCACCACCGACCATGCCATTTACAATTAAAGATCTGTTCCTTTGGCGCTCCTCAAGGAGCATAGCCTTGGCTTCTGCTAGTCTCTCCTTAGTTCTGAAACATTCAGAAGCATACAAAGAATTATCTTTGGGTGAAGCTTTCACAAAGTCATCCTTCACATCTTTGACTATTATGTGACTTCTGAAAGTGGAAGGGATTAAGGATGCTCAAAACAAGAATACCATTTGATCTGAGGATTTTTGGAGAGCCTATTTCTAAGAAGTCACACTACCTGCAAGAAGCAGCAAGAGTTAGCAACACTAGGTAGGATTTCTTAGCTATAAGGCTTCAAAACAATCAGTGAATGCCATGTGTTTACATAACTTTTGAAAGGTACTGCATAAGAACTCTGGGTCACTCTCCCTTTCCCAAGGAAAGCTCAAACCTCGGACAAGATGCTAAAATGGAAGCCAAAAGTTTTTTTCTTTTTCTTCACAAAATCAAATTCTGCTCTCTGAAAGGACCTTTCTTATTCCAGCAGCAAAGGACATGAAAATTATCTTTTGACACAAACAGAATAAGAGGAGATTACTAGAGACTGGCAAAAAGGCTGCCTGTTAAAACAACCAACTTAAAAAATAGCCTGTCAATGCCGCAATCGGTAGTGTTACTGCTGTAACAGTAGAGAGAATTGACGACACTTCTAATGAAGGAGAAGGGTCTTAAGGGACTTCACTTACAAATCTCATGCTTACATACATAATACGCTGACCAGATGGAGAAGAGGAATTTTAGGAGGAAAAATGCATGAGAAAAAGGCAGTATCTTCTTACCACTCTAAAAAACCTTGGGCTTACCTTTCCAGTTTATTTGCTAGGTTTCTTCTATTTTTTTCTTCTTCCAGATACAGCTGTTTGTACCTTTCCACCTCTGTCGCTGTGGATTCTTTTATTAAAATATTGTCTTGTTGGGTCTTTTTTAACCTGTCCCATTCACATTCAAGATCTCTAATTCTCTGTTTTAGCTGGTTTGTCAGTGAAGCATGATGACTGGCTCTGATTTGTTCTACTCTGTCCTGGGAGACTGCCTGTGTCTGAAACAGATAATGCACTCTCAATCATCACAAAGAAAAAGGGAAGTTGTCATGCCAGTCAACTGCATGTACCAAATTTGAAGGGCCCAGCTTTACTTAGCGAGGCTCCTCACTGCCATCAGTAATCAAGACAGAACACTGGAACTACCATATTATTAATTCTTTTCATTCCAAACCAACCCCCCTCTTAGCAATATTACCCATCGAAGCTACTAATGAAAGAAAACTGTCTCTGTAGGACAGGGCATATAGAAAAAGATTCCTCAAAGAAATTATGAGGATTCTGCAACTCCACACCACCTTCCCCCACCATCCAACTTTGGTGGCTTCTTTTCTGAGCATTTTCACCTGTACAATGACAAAGCAGGATCTCTATGTCTGGCCAGGACAACTGTAAATTACAATACCCTTTCAAGGATTAACAGAGAGAATAAAATCAGCAGACAGGGATATCCCCAGCAAGAACTGCAAAATGGAAATCTACCTCAGGCAAACTTTTGATTCAGGGATTTGCAGGCACATTACACACACATGAATGCATTCTTGCCCTACCATATCCCCTTCTCCCACTGCCCTTCAGGAATGACAGAAGTACAGCACTAACACACAGGATTAGGCACCAAAACTAAATTACTAAAAAATGACAACCACAATAGAAGTACAATAGATTCTACAGACAAATGAAAAATTCACTTACCTGCAAAAATATATTGACTTGTTTTAATTTGTGTATTATTTCTTGCCTAGCTTGTTCTTCCACCTCTTTTTTATATTTTTCTATCTGGCTGTGATCTACCATCTTAGTCTCCAAATGATATTTGAGGTTAGCCACCTCTTCTTTCAGCTGGTGTTTGCTCTTCTCCAGTTTTTCATGGCTCTTACGCATGGTGGACAACTCTTCTTGCAAATGCTGATTTTGTGCTTCTAGCTGCATGCATCTTTTAGATTCTCTCTCCAGCTGCTGTGAAAGTTCACCAACCTGCAGACAGCACAAGAGGAACTCAGAGGGATCTAAAATTTGTCAGTTCTGAAGAATCAGTAAGGGTCACTGATCTGCTGACTCAATATTAAAACCAAGGTTAAACCAGGCTCTTAAAACAAGAGCAGCTCTCAAAAAATTTCTGATAGGATTACTCAGGTTCCCATCCTTTCTCAATTCTTCTGCAGTAGGTCACCGACCAACAGACAGCAAACTAGCAGCATTCACCCACAAGGTTAGGTTGAAAAGCACTAGGGCTACTCTTATGTGAGATGCTTGCATGTTAAAAGAAAATCTAAATGTAATGCCCTTCCCACAACTTTTGGACTGAAAATGGGCCACAGCAAAGGCAGTTGACTCATTCCACAATAATATCTTCTAAAAACAAACATCGCTTTGAAACACGGCTGCTTTAGCAACAAATTTGAGCAATGAGTGGAGAAGTAGATAAAAGGTTACATGCTACTGAACAACCAGAGCACTTCTGGGGACTCTGCTTCTGGGTTCCTGTGACAAGGGAAAGATGGGCTGAGACAACTTCTAGTGAACAGCAGTAGAGATTTTTTTTCTGCATCACTTCACTGCATCGCACCCTGGTAGCCAATGACACTGTTTAGAAAAGCAAAATCTGAGCTGCTTCCTAACTTGCGCCTAAGATGGGTCTCAAGGGGTCACCTTGGGGAAAGCCAACTTCATGCAGTTCTGATTTATGGTGGTGTTACTTCTCTCTCTCCCAGACAAGGAATTAATCTTCACATCTAGAAGATGCTGCCACAGCCTCAAGCTGCAGCCAGGCTTGTGCCGGGCCTCAGTGCTCTCAGCCCTAACTCTCATCTGTGGATCTGATGTCCTGGAGGGACTGCAGACTTGCCTGTGCCTGTGGACTTTGCCTGGTGATCTGCACTTTTGGCTGACCTTGCTGTCACCAGACCCGTTCTGCTTTTCGTGGTGAGGGCCTGTGGGACCGCTCCCTGGCCCATGAGGCTTGCCCTTCCTCTACAGCACAGCCTGCTCTTGATGTGCCCTTGCAGATACTACTTTGCACATAACATTTTCATCTTTATCTGTAATAACTACATCAGTATTATAGTCATCTACTACTGTAGCAGTAGAAGGAGCATCAAGAAAAGTCAATCAATTCCAAAATATAGACAAGTCAAAAAAAAAGAAATCAACATGAAATGAAGTATACGGAAAGAATAACACTGGTTCCAAAAGAAAAAAACTCCACTACCAAAAAAACCCAAACAAACCAGACCTCACCTTTGTTCTCAATCTATCAGCATCATTGACCATATCAGAATACTTGCTCTTCATTTCTTCCTGCAAATTAAACTCTCTCTGCTCATGCATCCTTAGTTTCTTCACAGATCTGCTGAGAAGCTGCTTTAACCTGTGCAGTAAATTAGTCAAGAAAACAATGAAGCAAAGAACAACCAGCCTTTTTCACATACTCTTACATAAACAGCACAGATATGGCTTACTTCATCTTTAATGTGCTAGACACACCAGGAATTACTGAAAAAAAACCCCAGCACTCCCGGGCCACAAATCACTTGAAGGGTCCAAATTTCAAGTGAAAAGAGGGATAAAAAGGATTCCTTCCCTCCAACAGCACTGCAGGGCCACCTGCACTTGCAGTTCTTTTGGCACCAATTGAAGACTATAATCACAGAAGCCCCTTGTGAGAAACTAACGTGAGGCTCCAATTTGGTCACAAACAAGTACATACACCTATTTTTACACTTAAGTTCAATAAAGCTTGACTTCTACTCAGGTATGTCTCTATCATACTAAAAAGCCATACCTCTTACAGTCTTTCTGCAGTTCAGTATTTCTTTCCACTTCTTGCTCTAGATGCACTTCAACTGGATGTTTCAACTCTACCAGCTTCTTCGCTTTCTTTCCTTCACTCTCGCACTTTCAAAACAGAAAAGATACATGACACAACCAACATAGGAACAATATCTACATGCAGTATGTGCATCGAGCATTCTCCACTGAGAAGCTGCTCTGCATCTCTGTCCATTTGCCAAGATCTGCAGCACACCAAGGGACAGAATTTCTGAGAACTTTTTTTTGCTTCATGTTTCACATCAAATAGGCCAATACTTAAGAACATAAACAGATGCTTCCACTGCAGCGAAGGCCGCCACTTGCTAATGCTTCAAGGCAGAAAGGTGGAAAAGATGGTGGAGAACGCTTTTGGCAGTTCCTCTGTTCACAGCATGGCTTGCATAGGTATGCACACCATAGGAGAATGTAATCAATCCAAAGCTTTCATGAGAAAAGCAGGGGCTTGCAGGCAGGGGCTTGTGGAGGAATTTATCTTTCGGAATTCTTCTATGTTTTACTTGCCTCTGCCATTACCTCCATCTTTTTTGTGGGTATTTACTTATTCACATGTTGTTCTTCCTCTTAGATTTTTCTCCGTCAAACTAGAGGAGAGCTGGCAGCTGTTTTGACTTTGTACTTCCATTTTTTTCCTCTACAGAAAAGGAGAAATGGGGAGGACTGCCCCTTGGAAACCGGCAGTCATTTCTTGTTTCCCAAGCACTAGTTCAATTGCCCAGAATTCTTTCAGCATGTTTTTCTGTAGGGCTTTTAAGCTTCCACTACCATGAAAATATGCAGCAAGCTTCTCCACACATTGCACTAGAAACAATAAGCACGTTAACCCTGCCCAGAAACCAATCGGTCAGAAGATGATTAGAAGATATTCAAGGAAGAACGGGGGAACTGCAACCTTGCTTAGTATGCTCAACTGATACCAAACCACATTGGGCACTCTTTCCAGCAGAACCACTCCAGAATTTACACATATACTCAGCTAGCTTTTATTTGCTTCCTGGATGATCCCCAAATCACAAAATACTCAGACTGTGAATGGCAGGGACAATAGAAAAAGCCAAGAATGTAAAAACTCAAAAAAAGGGTAGACACGATTCTCCTGTGTATTGGCTAGGGGTGTCTGGAGAATGCTCTTGGCTCACCTATTCCAAGAGCCCAGCCTTTTCCCTGTCAAGCTGAACAACACGCTCTCCAAGGTGGGACCTTAACTTCAAGTGATCTCCACACATGCTGTGCAAGTCCTTTGATTTCAGAGGCATGACATTCTGCTTTTGCATATGAGAAAGCAACAGTGGCAAAAGAAAAGTCTAAGGTAATAGGAAAGACAACTTTGCAATAGAAAGCAGTAACTCTAATGGAAAGAGGCTTAAGCTCTCCTCTCCACCTCCAAGATCTATGGTTCAGGTTAATACAGCGTGGAAAAAACACCTCAGGAAGCATAACCAAGAAGAGCAATTGAAGCTGGCGGGAAGAAAGAACACTAGCAGTGACAAGATAAAGTTGCGGCTTTGGGGATAAGATAACACACGTGCACACACACACAAAATGACCCTATAACCTTCTTCCAAAGGTCCTCCAGAGTTCATGATACATACTTTGTAATATAATAATTCCTCTAGTGCCCATCACAGAACGTATCCTACACTCGAAGCTTCTACAACAGCTGTACAGCTCCTGAGAGCAATAAAATGTTTTCCAACTGGCAGTGCTACTTATGCTTCTACCCAAAGGGACAAAGATTTGCATAACAGATGCATTTTAACGGAACAGAACTTGGTGATTCAGTTCAAGTATAAAGAATGTAAGCTGACTAGATGCTTTTAGTGGCATTCTGTGAGTAAAAAAAAAAGAGAAAAGCACAAAGGCTTAGATACAAATTCGGTAGGGTATACTACTTTGTCAAGCTTCCTTACAGAGCAGGTAAAAAGCTGGATGTTACGACAGAAGCTAACATGGTCTTGAGGGCATGGTGTGACAAAGCTGCAAAGATAATATGGATCTCCCACGTCCAGTCTCCCCTCCCAGCTTTCAACCACAGATCTGTCCCTGCCCACAACATCCATCTAATCCATCACCTGGCATGGTGTAACTGCAGTAGGCAGCTAAGCACCACACCGTCACTTGCTCATCCCACCCTAATGCAATCGGGAAGAGAATTCATCTGGTGAACCACGCTGACAAATACAAGTACCTCGCACACCACAACAGAGACAAAACACAGAAGCAGGGGAATGAGGAAATTTACAGCCTTTTCCCTTGAGGGTGCCTTGCCCTAAAACCAGAAGAGCATTTGTCAGCTGTACTGTACCTGCAAGCCCATCTGATCTTTTCATCAATTACCTGCACACAAAAAATTCAAATACTAAAACTTCCATTCATTTCAGATCGGAAATGTGGGGAATGGATCAGGCTGCCTTCCAAGCATCTTATATTCATTAAAATGCAGGAACTAAACTCCCCTAGGCTCTCCAGGAAAATCTCATCTTAACATATCCCTACAGGAAAGGGCCTCGGGGTGCTAGCAGACAACCAGCTGAACATGAGCCAGCAGTGTGGCCAAGAACACCAACAGCATCCTGACTTGTATCAGAAACGGCGTGGCCAGCAGGACCAAGGAAGCGATCACGACACCGTACTCTGCTCTGGTGAGGCTGCACCTCAAATACTGTATTCAGTTTTTGGCCCTTCCCTACAAGAAAGACATTGAGGTGCTGGAGCATGTCTAGAAGAGGGCAACAGAGCTAGTGACGGAGTACAAGTCTTATGAGCAGTGGCTGAGGGAACTGGGCTTGTTTAGGCTGAAGAAGAGGAAGCTGAGGGAAGCCTTGTCACTCTCTACAACTACCTGAAAGGAAACTGCAGCAAAGTGGGTGTCAATCTCTTCTCCTAAGTAACTAGCAACAAGACAAGAAAAAATGGTCTCAAATTGTGTCAGAGGAAGTTTAGATTGGATATTAGGAAAAATTTCTTTACTGAAAGAGTGGTCAAGCGTTGGAATAGGCTGCCCAAGGAAGTGATGGAGTCACCATCTCCAGAGGTGTTTAAAGAACGTGTAGATGTGGCAATTCAGGACACAGTTTAGTTGGCATGGACTTGATCAAACCTCCACTTCTACTAGCAAATACTGCTCCATGAAAATGTGAACTAAAAAGTTCATCCTCCTGAAGTGACTTCTCAACTCCCTCATAAGGAGATTTAAAACTATTTCTATTTCAGAGCTCTGAAGCCTGTCTACTCCAGTTTTTATGAGAACACTGTAAAGGGTGGTCCCCATCTCAGAAAGTAGCTTGCACTTCAGTTGTCAGAAATCTGCTTAAAGAGGACAAACAACAGTGGGGCCAAAGAAAAGGAAAAAAAAATATGTCTATACGTATGTGCAGAATCAGTTCTAAAAGCATTCAGAATTGACAACATGTTAGCAGGAATGGGGAGGTGGAGGGTGGCACAAGGGCAAACACAGCATCAAAAAGCCCAAACGCAGCAGTCCAGTACTTCTGCTTTTCTTCAGGAAACAGACAATCTGCTTGGTCAAACCAAATGCAATAAACTATAGACACAACAGTTTACTTTCAAAAGCACCTCAGCCAATACAAACCTTTGTGCAAGAAAGGACTTGGTGTCCTCATGTTAGACAGGGACACCAAGTCTATAAAACAGTGAAATTAATTCACAGGTCATTACGACTGTCCTGTCGATGTTTTTTCTAGGCTTTTAGGGCAACACTTATTCCTACTTTCCATCAGCCATTCTCACATTTATTCATATAGTTAGAGACACTATGTACCTTCGTTTTAAGCTTTTCCAATTCCTTTTGCAAGTTCACCTTGTCTTCCTCCAGCTCACTGCGGATGCATGTAAAAACTTCAAGTGAAGCTTCTGACATAGATTGCTTCTTAAGAGCATCGGCAAGCTCCTGCTGCAGCTGTCTGATCACACCCTAATGAAACAGTTAAACAAGCACGAAAAAAAACGATAAGAACATGAAATATGCCTTCACTAACTTATTTGATTATACAATTAGACCTGTCTTCAGATTGAACTCAAAGGTCCAAAATTTTGCCTGCTACCAACGGGCATCTGCACAGACGATGACCGCTCATTCTTTGTCACCTGAGCACCTCCAAACTATCAGCAACTGTTCATGAGGATTACTGCTTCCTAAAGCATAAACAAGGCTCAAATATTGTTCTCCTCAGAACAATACACAAGCACACACTGCAATCATGTATTTTTTCTACCAAAACCTGAAGAAATTTGTTGCAATGCAAGAGCAGTTTGACTGCAGATATTACTCTGATGAAAGGCAGGACTTTGTGTTAGATCATTCTTTATTCTATTTCTCCATATATAGAAATATAACAAAATCAATACATAGATCTGAAAGCTCTTTTGAGATACACCATGCATATGTTGAATCACATCCTTTTGCAGTCTTCTTACTGAGTTTGTTTTAGAATAACGACTGCCTGTATACTGACAGATTAGGTTTACAAAAATCTGGATAGTTCACATATATACATATAATCTTCAAAAGGAACTTGCTATTCTGGTAGTAACAATACGATGCAATTCACAGATTAAAATGACCGAAGGCCTGCTGCAAAGTTCTGTCTTCCCCCTCCAAGTAACTGACAAATGAAGAATAAGGTGGTTATCTGACACACCTGTATTTTACTTCACTCAGTTTCTGAATTTGACATGAAGAAAGAAAGGTAATTTAATCACTATTTAAATTATTAAGGGAGACAAACCTTGCACCAGAGTGTTTAAGTACTTAATGTGATTAAGTCCTATTTTCCAGGAAGAAGATTAAACAAAATGTGTAAGGCAATTTTGAAACCATTGTGCTACTTGGCACTGTTAAAATACTCTATCATCAGAGAAGACCCAATCTACTCCTAGGAACACGCATAATAATGCATTCTTACATTACCCAGAGCTTTTTTACCTATCTACCTATTACTCTTACCCCCACCTTTATTATCGTCCACCCTTTTTCTTGACAAAGAACATCTGCATGCAGAAATGTGAGCAACACTTGGTTCATATATGTTTGAGCGACATAACGCTAGTGCTCTGCACAGGAGCATGTTTCATGTTTATGTACTGTGTGAGCATGCAGAAACTGATATCCTAACGGATCTTCTGTCCAGTTAATTAGTCTTTCATAGAACCACAAATCAAGCACATATTTAAATATGACTATACATCATAAAACAGAGAAGGGAACACTTAGGTTAGTGTCTGAAATTAACTTTGCAAGAAACAGGCAGATCTCTTGAAAAAACTAAAATACATACATAAAATAACACCTAGAGAGTAGTCATACTCTTAAATTTAGGAATAGGAATTTATGGACAAGTGATTTTTTTTTTTTCAGTAGAAGTTTAGTATAAATCCATCCATATCACTTCTCTTGTTTGCATCTTCATTTCTCAACTCTCGCATATTGGATGGTTCTTCCTTTTATACTGCTCTTACTTTTGTCATCAGTGCAATACGTACATAAAACCCACCAAATAGGTAAAACCATTCTACAGGGCATAGAATAGCCTAAGGAAAAGAGATGAAAGAAGTTCTGGAGAAGAATCACCTTTCTTGATCAGAGCTTACACTTGGATATCTTTTTTTCCATTCTCTGTTAATATCTGAGCAGTAAAATCCTGTTTGCCAAAACTTTCCACAATTCCAAGAGAAACACAACAAACAAGAAACAAAACAGTATTGGTCCCATGCACTTAACTTATACCTGTTGCATTTTAGAAACAACATAATTGAAAGAATTGACAAACTTTGAATTATTTTTTCTAAGTATATACTTTACCTCTCTTTCTACTTTGTCAGACTCATGTTTACGGACTTCTTCTCTTAAATCAGAACACCTCATATTTAATTCCTTGTTTCTCTCTTCCACTAGGTGAACTTGCTTTTCAGTATCAGCTCTGAGTTTGTTGAAAAGATCATTAAACCAGTCCTGCACATCATTCACTGCTTTTTCTTTGCTGATCCCCTTGTTATGCATATCTTCCAGTTGCTGACGGAGTAAAAGGTTTTCACTCTGAAGCTGGGCCAATCGCTCCTGCATGGATTCCTGCTTTATTTGAAATTTGCTTACTTGATCTTTCTCAAGTTGTCGAGCGTGATCGCTTTCCTTTGCCTGACACTGGGCTTGAGTTAATTTTTTCTGTGTCATTTCTAAAAGCAATGTTTTTTCGCTGAGCGTTTGTTTCAACTGGTGAAGTTCATTTTCTAGACTATTAGACTTGCTTTCAGCTTTAGTCAGCTGCTCAGACAAGGTCTTGTTGGTTTCTCGCACATTAGAGAGGTCATAATGGAGCTTGTCTTGCGAGCGAAGCCATTCATCACGTTCTCTCTGAAGTGTCCGTTCGAGATCCCTTTTTGATGACTGATGACGTTCCAGTTCTTGAACAGCAGTGCCCAGGCGTGAACGAAATGATTCAGTTTCTGCCTCTAGTCTGTCTCTGCCTTCTTTTGCCTGCTCAAGTTTGGAAGTTAGTACTGCAGATTCTGCCTTTAATATGTTCAGCTGTCCAGTGTACTGCAAAACTGCTTGTGTTAAGGCTTCCTCATTCAGTTTAAGTTCCTTTTTGAGATCTTCATTTTTTTCTTTCAAGGTCTCATTTTCCTCTAGATATTTCCACCCTTCCTCCTCGTGCCTCCCTCTTACTTGATCAAGTTCGAGTCTTAGCATAGCCATCTCATCTTGTAGCAATTGATTTTTGCACAACAGATACTTCTCTCTCTCAGTTTCGAATTCCTGCATGACAGGAAACATGAATAAATAGCTAGTTGGGTAATGAATCTATGAAAAAACTTCAGTATTAAACCGTGTTTTAACATTTCTAATATTGAAGCATGACTTCAAAGATGAGAATGAATTTTCAGGTAGTACCAAAGCTGCTCTATGAACCCGTGCACGTGTACAATGTATGCACATGAGGGAAGTGTAACACACCCTTAAACCTAAACGAACATCTCAAAAATACATCTTTCTTTTTTTTAATGAAACCAACAACCAAATAATAAAATTTAAAGTATCACAAGCATAAAGCTTTAAAAAAATCACAACGCTTTCTCATATGTGCATACCTTTAAAATGCTCCCTTTCAAGTTAATTTAGCTGTCACAAATCTGGTAAAAACAAGGCTAAAAAGGGTATTTTCCTTCTCAAATGTCTTCTTAACACTTACCCCTTTGTATTACTGAAAGCTACCTGTACAACTCAGTCATACCTGGAATGCAATAGTCTTACATATTTCCTGTTTATTATATATATAACTTTTTTCCACATAAAAATATTCACCCTATATCTATTGAGCACCACAGGGAAGAACAAATAATTCTTCCAAGTGCTGCACATTCTTAGTGGATTCAGTAAACTCTTACCAGGAATTTTTAATACAGTCTTTATGACTGCTTTTTCTCCTCCAACAATTCCAATTCCTACAGAGAGTTTAATTCATTGCTGTTATTCCTTCATAAAATTTTAGTATGTGGAGGTGGAAAAGAAAGGCACGCTTGAAGTAAGAAAGTTTGATAACGGAATAAGTAATTAAAAATCAAGTAATGGGACTACAAAGAGTATCAAACAACTTTCCTCCTGGTCAACCTTGACATAGGTGTTTCCCTGCTAAAAACCTTAGGCAGTGATGGCAAAATGTCTTCAAAATGAAAAATAACACATAGCTTAAGAAACAGCAAAAATAGCATCTTTGATTAGTTTCCTACTTGGACACGTAATTCAGGTGCACACTTTGCAGAACTTTTAGACATCAGGCAAAGCAGAAAAGGTATTCACACAGTTAAGTTACACCGGTAAACTGTAAATAATCCATCAAGAAGCAGACAAAGATTTCTTCGTAAGATTTCTTTCATAAGATTTCTTATGACTTTAGAACAAACACGGTAAAAATTACTGAATTAGAAAAAACCCTGTTTACCTCTGAATCTTTTCCTATAGTTCTTCTTGTCTCTTCTTCTGAGTCCTTTTCTCTCCCAAGATTGTTTTTCAAAATTTCTTCTTGTGGGGTTCTGGCACTCTGTTCCTGAGAGAGCTGCCTCTGCATTATATCACGCTCTTCTTCAGCCTACGACAACAGAATTAAACTACTTGAATCTTGAGCAATATCGGAGCTCATTTTCTTGTAAATATTGCTTCCCCACAGGTTATGATAATACACCGACAAATAATAAATTATTTGTAGTTATATAAATATTTATATATATATATATATATATAGTTATATAAAAAGTTATGAAATACAGGATGTTCTGTAGTAATTTAGAAAAGTAACTCCAAGTCAGGCTTTGCCTGAAATACAAATGAAAGCTAATCAAACAAGAAGTGGAAAAATAAGTGTTTAATTCATTATTTAATATACCTGTTTCAAGAGCTTTTTCAGTGTTACTAACTCCATTTCTAAATTCTTTGAGTGTAACTCAAGTTGCCGTTTCTTCTCCACCGCTTTACAATACTGATCTTCTTTCCTTCTGAGATCTTTTCTTGTTTTCTCATACAGCATTTCTACTCTGAGTCTCTTTTCCTCTTCTTGTTTCAAAGTACATCTGGGATTGAGTAGAATATTTGAGAAACTAAAGCACCAACATAAAAAGTAGATATTCCACTTTATGAACTTGCAGAACATCTAGAAGATTTTACAAGGAAGTAATATCTAGGCATTTATTCCCCCTGGCATGATGTCCTTTACAGCATTACATGCTAACAGGATTCAAAGATCCAAATGCAAAAGATGAGAAACTTCTCCTCCTATTGCCCATACCACTAGCATCTTCTGGAACATTAACACTTGACAAGATAATGCATGATCAGAATGCAAAGCTACATACGTAAGGCTTTGGATATCACTTTGAGCCAATATGGATTTCATATCTTGAGCATCTTCCACCATCAATTGTGACTCCTCCTTTTCACTTTGCAATTTCCCTTCTTCTCTGTAGAGAGTTGTATGTGATTTTTTCCCACGTTTTATCATCTGTTCATATTCAAGAAGTATGTCTTGAATTTCAAAAAAAATAGCAGAATCTATTTTGAGACAGAAAAGACAAAAAGCTGCACGTAAGCATAAATACATTAAAATGTAAATTATTTAATGCTTTGCTGTGCTTGGGGAAGGTGGCAAGGTTTTGATAGTGGGAAGATTGCAGGTAGTGGGGAGATGTCTCTGAGAAGAGGCTAGAGGTTGCCCTATTCTGGACACATGCAATTCCAACAGACCCACTGTAGGGCACAGATGAGCTTCTCAGCAATGCTAGCGGCACCTCAGGGAAAACTTATTTCGGAAAAGGAAAAAACACCAAACAGGCAAAGAAGGGGAAAAGAATGTGAAAAACAGTCCTGTGAACACCCAGGCCCATGAACGAGGGGGAGAAGGTGCTCCAGGTGCCAGAGCAGACGCTGCTGCAGCCCACAGGGACATCATGGTAGAACAGGTGTTTCCCTGCAGCCTCTGGAGAGGACCACGTTGGAGCAGATAGCCACAATTCTGTGCTGTGGAACAGCCTTTGCCAGAGCAGATGGATATGTCCTGAAGGACCTGTGGCCTGTGCAGATCCCAGGCAGAAGCAGATTTTCCCTGAAGGACTACAGCCCACAGAGGGACTCATGTGGAGCAGGAAGAAAGCGTGAGGAAGAAGCAGCAAAAGGAAACTGCTGCGTCCTGACTGCAGAACCCGTCTCCCTGCACTGATTGGGGAAGAGCAGGGGAGCTGGGAGTGACGGAGTGAAGTTGACCTTGAGGAGGGGCAGTGGGGAAGTGTTCTTTTTAAATTTTTTGTCTTTGTTTCTCACTATTCAAATGTATTTTAATTGGGAACAAATTAAGTTAAGTTTCCCCAAGCGGAGTTTGTTTTGCCTGTGACAGTAACTGGTAAGTTAGCCCTTGCTAACATAAATGCCTTTGCATTACCCTCAAGCTTTTTCATCCTATTTTCTCCTGTTGAAGAGGCAGTGGGAGCAGCTGGGTGGGAGTTTGACCTTTAGCCAAGATTAATCCTTGCCTAACAAAATTTTAGAAGAGTTTAATGGAGGTAATAAGCGATGCTTATGTTTATATAATGCTATGTGCACATATGCAAGTACTTTATGACAGCTAATTTTTTTATATAATTTTTGTTTGATTGTTTAAGCAAAGCCATTATTTTGCTGCACTATTTGTTGAGGGGATATGAAGAGGGAAAGGAACATCTTGCTAACTTTAGATGTCTGCATTAAAAGGAGCTGAACTGTACTTTGCAAGAACCTGCTTCTCCAGCTCTGACTAGACAGAAGACCAATGATAAACTAAGGCATGTTTGCTAACAATACAGGCAGATGCCTAAAGTTAGGTGGGATAATTTCACATCTTTTGAGGGGGATCTCTGATCATAAAGAAACATAAGATTGAAGTATAAAACTAAAATACCAAGGAATGCATAGGAAGAAATTATGTTTTGAAAGAGGAACTTGTAACAGCTGAAGACAAAGTGACTTGAAAACATACCTTCAGGATTCACACTAAGCTGTTCTAACAGCAGCATAGCTTTTGTGTAGTTTGCAGTTAGTAATTCCTCTGAAGTTCTGCCAGACGAGTGAGTTAAACTAAGGTCATCAGTTACATCCATCCATACGTTAACCTACAAACAATACAGTAGTTTTTGTATATAATCACATAGTATTAGAGATCATTACAAATGCATAAATGATTCACTGTAATTCACAGCACATACATTTGGCTCAAATATGATAAAGTTGCATGCCAGCAGCAATTTGTGCATCTGGCTGATTGCTAACATAAATGCAGTTCCCATCTAAGCAATTAAAAGCTGATAAAACCTATTTATCGAGAAACTAACTTGACGGTACCTTTTCCTTTTTACTTCTTGTTTTTGCTGCACGTCTGGAAAACAGAAATATATTTCAGTACTGGAATGCTTATACTGCATTACGAGCAATATCTAAAGTCGCTCTGAAAACTTAATTTCAGAAATGAATTAAACTAAAATTTCATATGAGAATTTTGTTAGATGTAGTTAAATGAAAAAAAAAAAAATCCATGCTATTATGTCTATCGGAAGACTATTTTTTCAATAAGATATTAAGCAAATAGTTGAAGTAACTGCACTTCACTCAAAGTGATAGAAATCTTACAGCTACAGATATGTAGGTATAGAGATAAGGAGTTAGCTGCATTCCCTATTCAATAGTAGACGTTTAGCTCTCTTCAGTATTAAAAATTCTTTTCCTATATGTCAAGGAACCATAATTTTGGATTCTCTAGCATACTGGGGCTCGTTAGGATGGATTTAATTTTCTTCATAAGCCCACACAGTGCTGTTAGATTTCTGACTAAAACAGTGTTTATCGTACACCAGTGTATTAGCTATTGCTCAATAGTACTTGTACACTGTCAACATCTTCTGTTTGTTACTTCAGCTCCCACAAGTAAGCGCAGAGTGGATGAAGTTGGGAGGGGACACATCTGCGGGAGGGGGAAAGGGCATAAAATCTGAGAGGCCTGCAGTGAAAGAGTAATCTTCCTCCCTTATAAGTCTCTCCTCTTCTATTTTAAAAATGTAAACTATATATATTTACACACGTGCACACACTCAGGTACTTATTCAGATTTTGTGTACATGTGACCTTATCATTAAATTGACTAGTACGTTCAAAGGATTCTAGGCAAAAAATAAACGTTTTCAAACACAAAGGGCACCAGACAGTATTGTCACATGAAAGAACAAGAATCATTGTACATACTAGGTTTACAAAGCTAACCTTTAGCTTTCAGATCAATTTTTATCATTAAGTAAGTTTTATTTATAACATTCCTTATATTCAGTACCTTGCTTCATCTTGGGATGTTTCACTGAAAGTGCTATCATCCAGTACTTGACTCCTACTGGAAGAGCTCTTCTGCTGATTAGCCTTCTGCTTTGAAGTCCATCTTTTATTTGTCTTTGCCACTTTGGTATTCAGGTCAAAATTACTATAGTAAACAGAAAAAAAAGAAATCACCAGTTGAGTAGCTTTACAAAGAACATTTCAGTGGAACAGACATACTTAAGATGATGTCCAGAAAAATATGAGATGAAAAATATCTATGATAAAACACAAACTTCACTCCAAAGATCATGGAAGATACACAAGTATTTAGAAAATCCCCCTTAGGAACAAGGAAGAATTGTGGAATCCGAGCTAGACTCAGATAAGCTGGAATATACCTAATATCCCCATTAGAAGAAGTATTTAGAGCAGAAATTCCTTTCAAGGACAAGAAAAAACCCTGCTTAGGCTTCCACTAAACCCTAATCTGTGCCTTCTTCAAATTTTTGAGATTGGTTTGGTCTTTTCCCTCCTTCTGACAAAGAGTATCGGAACTTAATGAAAATACCAAATGCATGGAGATAACTAAAATCATATAGAAAAGAAAGCAAGCAAAATAAACTGCAAGTTCGTACTTTTCTTTTCTGGATGGACATTTCCTACAAAAAAACCCTGTTTTTTCCAGTCTTTAACCCCAGTTTTAAAAATACATTTTGGCACAGTATTGACATGGAAATCCAAAGGAATTTCATTTATTTTTTTGGGTTTTTATTAAGCAGGCAATACATTTGAACTATATTATGAAATGAGGTTTTTCTAAAAAACTGTTTTTTCTTAAGTGTTTGAGAAGTAGCAGGCTAATCAG